>NC_138772.1:287403774-287426274 GCF_965119305.1 Pelophylax lessonae
TGGAGGAAGTCAGGTGATCTTTGTCTTTTCTGAGTGAGTGTGTGAGGAACAGCTGCTGCTGGGTAGGTCTGAAACCTAAGGCCTATCCATGTGCTCAGGGCTCTGTAAGGGAAAGCCTGCTCACTACCTGGAAGCATGAAGGAAAGGATGGAGACCTGAGATGAAGTACCAGAGGTTACTCTGCCATGAACCAAGGAACCATAGAGAGCTTGCGAAAGCATCAAGATGGAATCATCCAGAGAGTTCCTGCACATGCTGTGAGTTGAATACTGTTGCTACAGGAGACAGCTTATGCTACAAGGTACAGATTGCTGGTTCCAACTAGCTTTCTTTTTGTCACAATTGCCCATTTGTTGCCAGAGAATTTTCAAAATTGCCTGTGCATTGCCAGTGTTTTTTCACAATTTCAAACTTCTTGCCCAATGTATTATAACCAGGGCCGTCTTTAACACAGGGCAAAAGGGGCAGCTGCCCCAGGCCCAGACATTGTTGTGGGGCCCAAAGCAGCTGCCCCTTGAGCCACATTGCTCACAAATAGTTGATAAGTGCATTTAGTAGGGCCCAAGAAAATATTTGCCCAGGGTCTAATCAATACTAAAGACAGCCCTGATTATAACTATGGGTTTTTATAGTCCAGGAATTGACAGGAATGCCCTATTTTAAAGTTAGGTGCTTACTTTTTAAAATATACATAACTGTGTTAAATGGTATTTTTATGTTTGCCTAGAGCTCAGCTTTTAATGGTTGTAAAGGCAGAAGGTTTTTTATCCTAATGCATTCTATGCATTAAGATAAAAAGCCTTCTGTGTGAAACTGCTTCCCCAGCACCCCCTAATACTTACCTGTGCCTCCTTTCTGTCCAGTGATGTCCACAAGTCCTGCGGCATTCTGGGACTCTCCTTTCTGATTGACTGAAACACAACAGCAGCGCTATTGGCTCCCGCGGCTGTCAATCAAAGTCAGTTAGCCAATCAGGAGAGAGAGAGGGCGGGCAGAATGTCAGCTCCGTGTCTGAATGGACACACAGAGCTGTGACTTGGCTCGGTTTTCCCCATAGCAAGCTGCTTGCTGTGGGCGCACTCGACAGGAGGGAGGGGCTAGGAGCAGTGAAGAGGGACCTAAGAAGAAAAGGATCTAGGCTGCCCTGGATCTAGGCTGATCCTTCACAGAGAAGGTAAGTATAACATGTTTGTTATTTTTGTTTTTTGTTTTTAAAAATTGAGACTTTACAACCACTTTAAGCTCAATGTCTTTTAAAGCGCCAATACAATGACTACCGGTAAAAAGCATAAAATACCAAAAGCAAAATCCTTTCTCTATCGCTCATTGACAGACGTAGTCTTCTTGATTCTCAAGAGCTGGGTTATGTTGTCTCCGCAGGAGTAGGACTAGGCAGAATGACAAAACGTTCTGGCTCCACCTTAGGGGCAGTCCCTGAGGGTATATCCTCCCTCTCTCTGCTACAGGGAATCAGTTTTTTTCTGTCTAGTCAGGAGTAAGGACCTAAGTTCCTTGCTGGGATCTTTTGGTCCTGGCAAGACTTTTTTTCTTTAAGAAAAAGACATTTTTTAGGTAGTTTTCTCCAGTGTTTTTTTCCTGTGAGATCTTCAAGCAAAAAATGCCGGACTGGGCGACACTTGTGGTCACCCCAGCCGGCCTACGAGCGCGCGCAGACCATGGCATTGCGCTTGGTCGGCCGCGACATATTCAAGTAAGTATGCGGGGCCGGGCGACGGGCTGGATGTTGAGATCCAGTGGTCACCCCGGTTTCTGCCTACGAGCGCGTGCAGACCAGTGCGCTGGGTCGGCCGCGACGGAGTCCCAGTAAAGGGACTGTCTTTGCGAGTTAAAAGTCTCGCTTGGACGCCAGGTACCAGAGAGTCGAGGCGTCCACAAACCCCCACCCCGGTGGAGAGGGTATTGTGAAGAGAGGGTGCCTGTCGGTTCGGTATGTTGAGTAAACGTTCCCTTTTTTCCTCATTATGAGGCAGTATATATTATGGGCCCCTCCATATATGGTCAGTATATATCTGATACTTACAAGTCCCCCTTGTAATACAGCATGTGTTTGTGGGAAGTGGACTTGGTTCAAGAGCTAACACTCTACCCAGCAGACTGTAACATTACAGCAGACATAGGAGGTATAATCCTACCTTATGTGCAGTGTATCTCTGTAGATCCATATGTCACCTCTTAGCAGAGATGCAGGTGGATGTGCTGGGAAGACGATATCGGCGGTCCGCCGCCATTTTGCCGTAGACCGAATGCATGTATGTCCTCAGGTCACGCCGGCCGCCATGTTTTTGGAGTCTTATGTCTCTTCTATGGGGGCGGCCATGTTTTGTGAGCCCAGCTACCTCGTGGAGGGCTGGGAACGCCGGAAGGCGTACACAGGGGGCGGAGCCACGCCTTCTGCCCGGGAAAAAGCAAACAGCTCCTTCCAGTCTGTGTAGACAGACGCTGACTGCAGTTTGTTGGAAACTGCACTGCATCGGTTGGTGAGCCCTGGGGGTCCCTCTCTCTCTCTGGGATCGAGAAGCAGGTACTCTGAGGGGCGCTATTGCGCTAGGGGGAGACACACAAAAAAAAAAAAAAGAAAAAGTTTTTTTGTTTTGCTGGCAAAAGGTCCTGTATTAACATGGACCCTGCCACTCATGTATCTCCTCCGGATCCCCTCGAGGGGTCTGCGGGATCCTCCAGCACCCCATTGACAATTGAATCTTTGTCAGCTATTATGGAAACTTTTGTGTCCCGGGTGGAAGTGGCTTGTCAGGGACAGGGCGCAAGAAAGCGACCCCCGCCTAACCCCTTATTATCTGAAACCTCGGATTCAGACTCTGAGCCTATTTCTGCAGTTGCAGGTACTTCATCTGGTATTGGTGTCTCGGGTCCTGTCTCTTCAGACAGTGAGGAGGATGTTTCGGCATCCGCCATAGCCCAAGAGGAAGCGTTGGTAAACGCACTCATTGTATCTGTTCAAGAGACTTTAAGGTTACAGGGTATTCCATCAGAAATAGCTGAAACTGAGATCCCTTTTGGGACTAAAAAGCGCATCAAAGTGGCGAAGGTTTTTCCATTGCCCAAATGTTTTGGCAATCCAATCGAAGAAGAATGGCGTCTGCCAAAACGCACTTTTAATATTTCTAAACGCATTGACAGGCGTTATCCGTTTGAGGAAACCCTTATTAAGAAATGGACAGAACCACCTGTGGTGGATTCACCTATTGCTAGATTGAATAAAGCCACGGTTATTCCTTTAGAAGACGCTCCGTCTTTTAAAGATCCAGTGGATCGCAAGATAGAAGCTATGTCTCGCACCATGTTTTCCTTGATTGGATCAGCTTTCAGACCAATAATTGCTATTGGTCTGGTTTCGCAGGCTGTAACTGAATGGACCAAGTGGTTACGCCGGGACTTAGAAGAAGTCCCTCAGGCGGTATCAGATTTGTTGGAACAAATGATACAGGGGTTACAGTTTGTATGTGATGCGGCGTTAGACGCCACTCCATTAATGGCGCGAGCATCAGTCTCAGCAGTGGTTCTCAGGCGTACACTGTGGCTAAAAGGTTGGTTAGCCGACCAAGGTTCCAAAAAAGCATTGGCTAATATCCCCTTTTCAGGAGAGCGTCTATTTGGAGCCAACTTAGATGAGATCATTAAGGATCTCACCGGTGGAAAAAGCACCTTTTTACCGCAAAATTTTAAAGGTAGAGGAACTCGTCAAAGACGAGGGCCTTCTTTTTCTGCTCACAAGAGGTTTTTTCGTCCAGCGGGTGAAAAAACTAAGTCCTCCAAAGCTCCTGCAGGAGGCGTCAGGGGTCGTTGGTCGGGCAAGCAAAAGCCCGCCCCCTCCAGACCTGAAGATAAACCATCCAAAGCCTGAAGGTGCGCCCCCACCCATAACTGGGGTGGGGGGACGTCTTCGCCGGTTCCCGGATCCATGGCTTTCCAGAATCCCGGACAAATGGGTTTGCAAAGTCATAAGGTCAGGGTACAAGATCGAGTTTCGATCTCTCCCACCGGCGCGATTCTTCCCTTCCAATATCCAACTATCCGCAGATCGTTTAGAAGTTCTGCGGAGAGCAGTCACAGATTTACTACAACAAGGAGTGGTAGTCCACGTTCCTTGGACAGAACGGTTTCAAGGGTTTTATTCAAACCTGTTTACAATACCCAGGAAAGAGGGCAAAGTGCGTCCAATTCTGGACTTAAGAGCACTCAATTCTTTCGTCAACATAAGAAGATTCAGAATGGAGTCCATTCGCACGGTAGCAGCCTTCCTGCATCCAGGGGATGTCCTAGCGTCCATAGACATCAAGGACGCCTATCTTCACATTCCCATTTTCGCAGGACATCAGCGTTTTCTACGCTTTTCCGTAGAGGAGAACCACTATCAGTTTGTGGCGTTACCTTTCGGTCTCGCCACGGCTCCGCGGGTCTTCACAAAGGTGTTGGCCCCAATGTTGGCACTTCTGCGCCAAAGAGGTATATCGATTCTAGGTTACCTAGACGATCTTCTGCTTCATGCAGAGTCTCCTCAGACCTTGCTACAAAACATAGAAATTACTATGATTTCTTTACAGGAATTCGGGTGGCTGGTGAACCAGCAAAAGTCATTTCTGGTTCCCACCCAGAGGCTCGAATATCTGGGTCTAATTCTAGACACAGTCAGGACAAGAGTTTTTCTTCCGGTAGGGAAACTCCGAAAGATTCAATCTGCAGTCCAGTCGTTACTGTCCAACAGCTGGTCTTCCCTTCGGACTTGCATGAGGGTTCTGGGGTTGATGGTGGCTTCGTTCAAAGCAGTCCCATTTGCCCAGTCCCATACCCGAATTCTTCAGCAAGAGATTCTTCTCAGATGGAATCGGAATCCGGAATCCCTGGACAATCAGATCCGATTGAGCAAACAGACCAGAGAGTCTCTGGTATGGTGGCTTCGGTCTCCGATGCTCAGCCAGGGAAAGTCATTTCTGCCAATATATTGGACGACAGTGACCACGGATGCCAGTCTATCCGGATGGGGAGGAATTCTCGGTCAGTTATCTGTCCAGGGACTTTGGTCCCCGGAAGAATCCAGGTTACCGATAAATGTATTGGAACTGAGAGCGATCAGACTTTGTCTGATTCACTGGACCGAGCAGCTCCAGGGCAGCCCGGTTCGGATCCAGTCGGACAACGCCACGGCCGTGGCTTATGTCAATCACCAGTGGGGCACCAAGAGTGTCCGAGCGGCCAAAGAAGTGGCTTGCATTCTTCGCTGGGCGGAACGATTTGTTCCAGCAATCTCTGCGGTGCTCATTCCGGGGGTGGAAAATTGGCAGGCAGATTATCTCAGCCGTCAGACTCTGGATCAGGGGGAATGGTCCCTCCATCCAGACGTTTTCCACCAGTTGTGCCTACGATGGGGCACCCCGGATATGGATCTGTTGGCATCTCGATTCAACAGGAAAGTTCCGAGATTCGTGGCTCGCTCCCGCGATCCTCTAGCAGAAACCGCAGACGCACCGATCGCCCCATGGGGGCAATACCAGCTAATGTATGCCTTCCCTCCTCTTGGGTTACTGCCAAGACTTCTTCGCAAGATAGAGGAGGAAGGAATTCCAGTAATCCTGGCAGCTCCGGACTGGCCTCGTCGAGCTTGTTACGCCGACTTGGTCAGACTGATGGCGGACGTCCCGTGGAGACTTCCTCTCAGGGAGGATCTACTGTCTCAGGGACCGATCTTCCATCTTGCTTTACGATCGCTGGTTTTAAACGGCCTGGTTATTGAGACCCAGGTGCTGAAGGACAAGGGATTGTCAGCTTCAGTTATTCCTACTCTAGTTAAAACTAGGAAAGCGACTTCCAGAAAGATTATCATCGTACATGGAAGTCTTATATTGTGTGATGTGAATCCCTTGGGTTCCATCTACATCTTTATTCGGTAGTCCGAATATTGGCTTTCTGCAACAGGGAGTTGAGCAGAAGCTGGCCTTGAGTGTTATCAAGGGTCTGGTTTCAGCATTTTCTATCTTCTTTCAGAAGCTTTTGTCTACTCATTCCTTGGTGCGGAATTTCATCCAGGGGGTGCGACACCTGGCTCTGCCAGTGCACGCGCCGTTACCATCCTGGGATCTTAATTTGGTGCTGTCGGTTCTTCAGACACCTCCCTTTGAAAATATCAGGGAGATTCCCTTGCTTACTTTATCCCAGAAGGTGGTCTTCTTGGTGGCTATCACTTCTGCACGCAGGGTGTCAGAACTGGCTGCATTATCCTGTTGTTCCCCAGATCTGGTGGTTCATAGGGATAAGGTTGTTCTTCATCCGAATCCATCCTTCCTTCTAAGGTGGTTTCAAAGTTTCATTGATTAAGGACAGTGTATTGTCCTTCCTATGTCCTTAGCCCAATCATCCTCGAGAATTTGCATGGCATTCCTTGGATGTAGTTCGGGCGATCAGGATATACTTGAATACTACGGATTCAATTTGTAAGACGGATTCACTGTTTGTGATCACGGATGGCCCTAAGAAGGGGTTGCCTGTTCTGCTGCGACCATCTTTAGATGGATCAGACAGACGGTGGTATAGGCTTATTTTATCTAAGGGTCGGGATCCCCCGTTCCCTGTTAAGGCGCATTCTACTCGGGCGCTTAGAGTTTCCTGGACCTTCCGCCATCAGGCGTCAGTGGTTCAGGTTTTCAAGGCGACTGTTTAGTAGTTGGTTCATACCTTTACAATATTGTATAAGGTTTATGTGATGGCATCGTCAGATGCCTCTTCTGGCTGCAAGGTTCCTGCAGGCCACTGTTTGAGGAGACTGTTGGTCTACCTCGAGGATTTGTGGGGTAGGTCTCATCTGTTTACTCGATGAGTCCTTTGATACTTCTGGTTGGCTCCGGTTGGGCCTTCTAGATTGGATTTGATTTTGTCAATCCCACCCCTCATTTGTGGCACTGCTTCTGGATGTCCCAGCTCTTGAGAATCAAGAAGACTACGTCTGTCAATGAGCGATAGAGAAAAATGGATTTTTGTAAGAACTTACCGTAAAATCCTTTTCTCTTAAGCTCATTGACAGACGTAGTACCCGCCCCTCTATCATTGAGTTGGGTTGGGTTAAATTCTCTGTACTGCTTTAAACAGAACTGATTCCCTGTAGCAGAGAGAGGGAGGATATACCCTCAGGGACTGCCCCTAAGGTGGAGCCAGAACGTTTTGTAATTCTGCCTAGTCCTACTCCTGCGGAGACAACATAACCCAGCTCTTGAGAATCAAGAAGACTACGTCTGTCAATGAGCTTAAGAGAAAAGGATTTTACGGTAAGTTCTTACAAAAATCCATTTATTCTACCTATAAACTAACTCTTTTAAGGTTAAATAAAATGAAATGACATAAACTATAGAATTTGTTATTGTATGATGATGGCTTAAGACTTGTTCTTTTAAAATATTATTCATTGAAAACTCAGTAATGGGCCCTCAAGGACTTGTACCTCAAAAGAAAAAATCCTTTTGTAATCAAACAATTAGAAACAGGAGAGGGGGGAGTAAACCAGTCAAAGTACAAGTGAGAAAATCTTAAGACGAACATTGGTTTTAATTACTACAACCACCCAAACCATATCAGTGAAAATACCAAAACTCACTGAATAAGAAAAATTATACTTTATTGAAAAAACTCAAAGAAAAACAAAAGAGGTCAAGAATGTCAAAAATATAAAAAAATGATGACCCCGATGGGTTCCAACATGATATTATAATATGCCAAAGACAAACACTACAAAAGACAAAAAGTGAAAAGCAAAAATATTGCACTAACCATAAAAAAGCTGCTACACCAAACAACTGACAAGAAAATTGTTAATAGCAAAATGTGGAAAAAAGTCCACATTTACATTGAAAACGAGGCTTGGAGTGCAAGCCGACGCCATTTTGGGCTTGGTGTGTCTGCACAGTAGGCATCTTCTCATTGGGTGACTTATTACTACTTAGATTATAAATAAGTGGCTTTTGTGGGTGTTCGGCTGGCACTATCTTTTGAAAAAAGCATTTATACTGAAACGCGTCAAGGCCACGCTGCTGACACCCTACCTTTGCATCTATATACGCTCTTTACCACGAGATGTTTGTAAGTGCAATTTGGTGTATTTTTATTTAATAAAAATTTTAGCAGTGTTACACTATTTTGTGATCCCTTGTTTTTTGGAGTGAGAGCCTCTTTGGTGTGACGGTTCATATCTGCTACTACCTCTTCACCTCAACATCAGTGACCTCTGTCATCCCTTCGGATTATCCATCCATTGTACAACAAGCTGATTTGACTCATATGCTATATGGCATTTTGAGTCCTATCGTTCTGGTGAGCACATTATATCTCTATATCTTGTTGGTGTTGGGATCCAGTGAGCACTTCAATTATCACCGTTGTGGACTGTTTTTTTCACTTCACATATGGGACTGTTGATTTGATGTTCACTTTTATTCATTTTGCAATTTATTTGTATTTACCTTTCTTGGTTTATACATATATATACACGTTTATATTGCTAGTATTTATTAGCGCTGCACTTTTTTCCACTACAAAAGACAAGACACACACATTTAAATGAATAAAACTCCTCCTTCTCCCCTAAATGTAGTGTTTGTCTTTGGCATGTTTTAATATCATGTTGGAACCCATCGAGGTCATAATTTTTTTGATATTTTTGACATTCTTGACATCTTTTGTTTTTCTTTACATTTTTTCAATAAAGTATAATTTTTCTTATTCAGTGAGTTTTTGTATTGTCACTGATATGGTTTGGGTGTTTGTAATAACTGAAACCAGTGTTCTTCAGATTTTCTAAAATATTATTAACCACAAATAAAAGACGTTGAAAAAGTTTGGATAAATTCAGAAAGCCGTGGCGATGTGTATATACAATATTCTTTCTGTACAGGTTAGGGGTATATATTAATGGAATAAAGTACTTGCAGTTGTCTCGCTCTTTTGAGTATGGCATTTTTTTAAGACACAAAAGAAAAAATTAATGGGTTCTGCACATTGTTTTGCTTTGACTATTAGGCTATAAGGCTAGGCTTTCTGTCAAAGCCTTTACCTGCTAGTAATGTTAGAAGCTGGTATCACTTAACATTTCAGGAATGGACTGTTCCTGATTCTAGATTTAAATGAAAGAATATAAAAATGCTGCAGAAAAAAAAAGTAATGACTCTTAAAGCAGCATGGCACCTACTCACTTACACAGCAAAGTCAAAAGTAACTACTATTCTATTTGTTGGCGGATAGAATCACACAAATAATGGACCCTGCAAACAAGAGAGGTTCCTGCTCACATTGTTAGATTTCTAGATGTGACCACCCAGCTACTCTAACCACCATATGTGAGCTATGAGTCTCTTGGCATTGTTCCGCTAGTGAAATACCAGCCTTTCTATGTATTTGTATAATAAGCAAATCTCTAACAATACATAAAAAATTATTAGAAAAGCATAATGCAAGATTTAATTATATAATCATATTGAATTTAAAGTCCAATTAACTGAGTTTTAATGTAATTTTTTTCACATAAATATATAAGTACAATAAAACAGATTGATATTGAGATTGTTTTAAAATTTGGAAGTATTAAAAAAGAGTGATATCCCTATGGATTAAGCTGCCTCCCCCACCACATTTTGGTGACGTAAGAGATAAGAGGGGTTCTTTTCCTACTCGCCCTTCCTATTTTCTTCACACCTTTCACCCCTAATACCATTCATTACTTGAATAAAGGAAAACAAGAGGAAAAACGGTGGAGGGGATACTTCATTCATGCCACTAGATGCAATCCCTACAAAAGTTCACCAGTTAGAAGGATACAGGGAAACATGTATTTCATCCTCTGCTGATTATGCACGTTTGCCCACTGACTAAGAAATGAACTGTCTATAATTTTATTGTTAGGTTTATTTTAACAGTGAGAGACAAAATAGCAACAAAAAAAAATGTATAAATTGGTTTTCATTTTAATGAGTGAAATAAGTATTTGATCCCCTATCAATCAGCAAGATTTCTGGCTCTCAGGTGTCTTCTATACAGGTAATGAACTGAGATTAGGAGCACTCCTAATCTCAGTTTGTTACTTGTATAAAATACACCTGTCCACAGAAGCAATCAATTAATCAGATTCCAATCTCTCCAAGACCAAAGAGCTGTCCAAGGCTGTCAGGGACAAGATTGTAGACCTACACAAGGCTGGATTGGGCTACAAGATCATCGCCAAACAGCTTTGTGTGAGGATGTCATCCGTTGGTGTGATTATTTGCAAAGAGAAGAAACACAAACTGACTTTCATTCTCCCTTGGTCTGAGGCTCCATGCAAGATCTCACCTCGTGGAGTTTTAATAATCATTAGAATGGTGAGGATCTCAAGGCAGATGGGACCATAGTCATCCAGAAAAACAATTGGTAACACACTACGCCTTTTAGGACTAAAAGCCTGCAGCACCCACAAGGTCCCCCTGCTCAAGAAAGCACATGCACAGGCCCATCTAAAGTTTGCTAATAAACATCTGAATGATTCAGAGGAAACTGGGTGAAAGTGTTGTGGTCAGATGAGAACAAAATTAAGCCCTTTGGCATCAACACAACTCGCTGTGTTTGGAAGAGGAGGAATGCTGCCTATGACCCCAAGAACACCATTCCCGCTGTCAAACATGGAAGTGGAAACATTATGCTTTGGGGGTGTCTTTCTACTATGGGGACAGGACAACTTCACCGCATCAAAGGGATAACGAACAGGGCCATGAACCGCCAAATCTTGGGTGAGAACCTCCTTCCCTCAGCCAGGGCATTGAAAATGGGCCGTAGATGGGTATTCCAAAATGACAATTACCCAATACACATGGCCAAGGCAACAAGGGAGTGGCTTAAGAAGAAGCACATTAAGGTCCTGGAGTGGCCTAGGTGGTCTCCATACCTTAATCCCATAGAAAATATGTGGAGGGAGCTGAAGGTTCGAGTTACCAAACGTCAGCCTTGAAACCTTAATGACTTGGAGAGGAGTGGGGCAAAATCCGTCTTGATATGTGTAAAAATCTGGTGACCAACGAAAAGAAATGTCTGACATCTGTGATTACCAACAAGGGTTTGGCCACCAATTACTAAGTCATGTTTTGCGAAGGGGTCAAATATTTATTTCACTCATTTACATGCAAATCAATTTATAACTTTTTGGGCAAGTGTACAAAATCAGCAGGGGATCAAATACTTTTTTTTCCCTCACTGTAGCTTAACTAGCAACAAATTGAGTTAATTTGTTCATATTGGTAATTGTGACAAATTAAAGGCTACTTCAGATATGACTATACAGGTTTGCTGTACATGCGTCTAAAAAAACATTGTCTTTATATCATATACCCAGCTGTAAAAACGATTGACGTTATCTATATAACCTTATTTCATGCATGAATGATCACTAACTGAATGAACCCCCTGCTGCTATTTTACTTAAATAACAAAGTATTTAAAATATTGGAATATTCTGGCCCATGACCTTTAAAGCAGAACTTCTCTCTAAAGCGTAAGTTCCACTTTATGTTCCCCTTTATGTCCCCCTTCCCCTCTGCTGTACCACATTTGGCAGACTACATTTTTTGGGGGAGACAATACCTAGTTTAGATAGTCAGGCACTCCCATTTCTGCCTGAATCGCCTAGACTTTTGGCCCCTCTTCTATTTGCCTGCAGCCTTCTGGGAAAAAGTCACAGGTCCCAGAAGGCTGCAGGACCACTCACAAAATGCAGCACAGCTTGGGCATGAGCAGTGGGAAGCCAGCTGTGAAGCTGCAAGAAGTCACAGCTGGCTTCCCACAGTATATATGCCGGGACCCGAAGACTTGTGAAGAACCGGCCTGGGTAAGGACGGCACTGGATGCCTGGACTGGTAAGCGTCCTTTTATTAAAAGTCAACAGCTACAGGACTTGTAGCGGCTGATTTTTCATTTTTTTTGACTTTTCATTTTTTTCTTTCTAGGGTCAAGATCTTCTTTAAAGACCAGCAAATGTAAAATAAAAGCTACTCCATGCAAAAGCACTTGGAGTTCATGGCATTATTATTTATGTAAAAATAATATTAACCATAAAGGCCTTTTTTTAGGGGGCAGTATACCATTGGTCACATTAATTGTTCCAACTGCTGTATATTAAGGTATAAAATTCCATTGTGCTTTCTAAACGACTCCATAGAGGAATAAAACACAATAAAAAAATTCAGTATTTATTAAAATAAAGTTACATGTATTTTTAAAAGCAGATAGTTCAAAGCGGTAGTAAACCGTAAAAACCCCCAAAAATGTAACATATTGCAGCTAACCAATCAGTAGAGGTGGTGGCTGCATTAGCTTTCTCTTTTAGGTCTTTTCCATCTTTTTTTATCTGTTGATCCAGCCAGTAACACAATTCTTGTCTTAGAGTGCCTACACTCTGGATGAATGAGCAACAGGGAGCAGCATTCTTAATCTGGGGGGAGGGCAGTGTTAGATGTACTAGCAGATTTAGATACACTACCCAATCAAAGCCAAACTCCAGCTAACACTTTTTAAGCAGTTACAGCAACCGTTTTTTTTTCCTTTTGGGATATAGGTTTTACATTAATGAATAAAAGCTGATCATTGTAAGCACCCCCCTCAGTGGAAAATAGTTTCTCTAACCTTTCCACCTGCAGGACAACAAAACAAATACAGCCACCACATCTAAGAATTAGCAAGCTACAATAAAATAAATGATTGCTTTTGGTTTTAACACCGCTTTAAGGACTTGAATTTGGATTGATTTCAATTTGTGATCCCTTATACAGCTGCAGTCAATAATTGAGTGTCAACAACGTGTGATGCATGCACGTGTTCTAAAAAAGGAGAGAAATGAGCTCCTGAATATGCTGTGACTTTATTGGGAGGTGAGGTGAATCATTTGTTTTGCTTCAGTGCAGTAGCTAAAACCTAACAACTTGCCGGCCAGCCGCAGTAGTTTAACTGGGGCAGATTGGCTCTATTACGTGAAACATCGCACCTGTACCTTGCATCGTGTAATAGATAGTGGCCAGTGGGGGGGCACCAATCAGCGGGTCCAGCGAACGCAATGTCCGCCGGCCACCCACGATTGCTCCCCATGAAGACAGAACGGCAGACCGCTGTTCTGTCAGAGATGAACACAGGGATCTTGTGTTCCTGCTATTTAGGAACACAGATCTCTATGTTCATCCAGTGAGTCATTCCCCGATACAGTTAGAAAGCATCCCCTAGGAACACACGTAACCCTTTGATCGCCCCTGGTGTTAGCCCCTTCCCTGCCAGTGTCATTAGTACAGTAACAGTGCATATTTTTAGCACTGATTACTGTAGTAGTGTCACTGGTTCCCTCTAAAAAGTATCAAAAGTGTCAGTTAGGTATCCGATTCTGTCTGCTGCAATGTTGCAGCCCCGCTAAAAATTGCTGATCGCCACCATTACTAGTAAATAAAAAATGGAAAAAAATTACATATATCTATCCCCTAGTTGTAGACATGACAACTTTTGTGCAAACCAATCAATATACAGTAAACCCCCCTCCATGCGGGGGTTACGTTACGGACCCAGCCGCGAAAAGTGAAAATCCGCGAAATAGAAAAACCCTATTAAAATGCATTGTAGGCATGTTTTTTTACTGTCACTGTACGTGTAGAAGCATTTTAAGGTCTTTAAACACACTTTTAAAACAATAGAAACTCATTTAAACACATAGAAGATACTGCGAGACATAGCAAGAGCTATGGAAAACACAAAAATATTTCATTTTTAATGATTTATATAGTAAAATAACATTACAAAAAAAACTGCAATATACCGGGACCACAAAAACTGAACCGCGATGGAGCGGGGGTTTACTGTACACTTATTGGGAGTTTTTTTTTACCAAAAATATGTGGTGGAATACATATTGGCCTAAATTGATGAAAAATTTTGATTTTAAAATTTGTTTTATTGGGAATGTTTTATAGCAGAAAGTAAAAAATATTGTATTTTTTTTATCAGACCTATTCTCTCTGGAGAAGAGACGATTGAGGGGGGATATGATATCAATGTACAAATACTGTACTGGTGACCCTAGCATAAGGAACAAACTATTCAGAGAAAGGAGATACAATAAGACACGTGGCCACTCACTAAAACTTGAGGAAAGGCGGTTTAACCTTAAAGTGCGTAAGGGGTTCTTCACTGTAAGAGCGGTAAGGATGTGGAATTCTCTTCCACAAGCAGTCGTATCAGCAGGGAGCATTGATAGTTTCAAAAAACTATTGGATGGACACCTTAAAGACCACAACATACAGGGGTATACAATGTACGGTTAAAAGCAAACACACACATCATAGGTTGAACTGGATGGACTGATGTCTTTTTTCAACCTCACTAACTATGTAACTATGTAACTAAGAATTGTCGCTCTTTTTTTGTTTATAGCGCAAAAAATAAAAACAGCAGAGGTGCTCAAATACAACCAAAATAAAGCTCTATTTGTGGAAAAAAAACCCCATAAATTTTATTTGGGTACAGGGTTGCACCACTACGCAATTGTCAGAATAATATAACGCAGTACTGTAAAAAATGCCCTGGTCATTAAGGGGGTAAAACCTTCCGGTCCTTAGGTGGCTAAAGGAAAAGAGATGCCAAAACTCTTTTGGCCCTACATCTCCTGTACTGTATGTCACAAAAGGGCACTTCGTCTGCACTCCTGCGACCCAAATGCAGCTGACAGTGGGCTAAAGTCCTCTGTTGGCTGACGTCACTCAGCTGGTCCGAGCTCTAGAGAGATCCCAACTTTAATGTCGGCATCCACCCAGATGCCTGTCTGGTAGCTGTTTTAAATGCCAAAGGATATCTAATTTTTCTGTGTATTTAGCTGTTTGCCAGGAGTTCAGTTTTCTATCAACCCATATTTATATTTGCTAGGAAGTCTACCAAACTAATATTATTTTAGTCAAATATACCAAATACCACAAATATTTTAACTTTCAGATTTAAAAAATGTTTAGATCTCTTGCACACTGCTGTCTGAAAAAACACTGTTTCTTTTTTTTTCACTTTTCTAAATGCAGCCCAATGTTTTTAACATGCATGTACACACTTACAGATACACATGTGTATTGATCAGTAAAAAACAAAAAAAATAAAAAATACAGAAATCTGAGTTGTCAGTCAGTATTTTTCCATGTATACTTGCAACTATGTACAGATACGCACACATATGCCCATATGACACACTTCCCTCATTGAAATAAAGCTAGAAGAATTTTTAGGCTCGTGTCTGCATACTCAGAAATACTTATAAATACGTGCATATACGCATAAGTGATATACAGCCCATCCTCGTGGTTTTTCTGCCAGGAATATCTAATGTCCATACTGTACATTAGTACACTGGGCAACATGCCTTAATAGATTTGATTAAAAGATACTACATTAAATGTGAAGTTTTAACTGCACATTGGTAGAAGTATGTGTTTATATGTAATTCACCTTTTTTCAGACTATAGTTAATAATCAATTGCTGATTAACCGCTTGCCGACCAGCCGCCATAGTTTTACGGCGCCAGTTCGGCTCTGTCCCGCGAAACGACGTACGTCGCCTCGCTGGCCTGCTAGTGGGTGCGCACGTGCGTTCATTCACCACAGGGGAAGCTGATCAGCGGGTCAGGCGGCCGCGATTGCCGCCAGGCACCCTCAATCGCTCCCAGTCCCAGTGGAGACAGAATGGCGGTCTGCCGTTGTAAACACGGTAGACCGCTGTTCTGTCAGTTATGAACAGAGGGATCCTATGTTCCTCCTATTTAGAAACACAGGTCTCTGTGTTCATGCAGCAAGCCCACCCCCAACACAGTTATAAAGCACCCCCCAGGGACACATTTAACACTTTGATCGCCCCTGGTGTTAAACCTTTCCCTGCCAGTGTCATTCGTACAGTAACAGTGCATATTTTTAGCACTGATTACTGTAGTAATGTCACTGGTCCCCCCCAAAAGTGTCAAAAATGTCAGTTAGGTGTCCGATCTGTCCGCCGCAATGTCGCAGTCCTGCTAAAAATCACAGATCACCGCCATTACTAGTAAAAAATATATAAATAAATAAAAATGACATAAATCTTTCCCCTAGTTTGTAGACGCAATAACTATTGCACAAACCAATCAATATACACTTATTGGGATTCTTTTTTACCAAAAATATGTAGCTGAATACAAATTGGCCTAAAATGATGAAAAAATTTTATTTTTATTTTTTCATTTTTTTTTTTTGGGGGGGGGGGGGATGTTATATAGCAGAACGTAAAAAAATATAGTTTTTTTTTTTTCAGAATTGTCACACTTTTTTTGTTTATAGCGCAAAAAAAAAAAAATCGCAGATGTGATCAAATACCACCAAAAGAAAGCTCTATTTGTGGGAAAAGGAAGACATCAATTTAGTTTGGGTACAGCATGGCATGACCGCGCAATTGTCAGTTAAAGTAACGCAGTGCAGTATCGCAAAAAAATGGCCTGGTGATTAAGGGGGTAAATCCTTCTGGTACAGAAGTAGTTAGAAGCAATGAATGTTAGAATAGATGCCAACAGGGCTCTATGTTTTAAATAAAGCCTGACTTCTAAAAGGCATACATTACATTACTATATGCTTTCCATTCTATGAGAAGCTTTTTTTTTGTGGTGCTTCTCTGAATAAACGATTAGGACCTGCAGTTGTTTGACCCCCCCCCCCCCCTTTCCTTCTATCATTTACTTTTATCATTGGATGTTGGGACTTAGAAGATAACTCTTTCCCTTGCACATTTGCCAGAGCATCTGTAAATGCAGGTGCATTCTACTTTTCCACAGTTATTCCAAGATAGTAAAGCTGTACTCCAGGCAATCAGCTAAATACATAGATAAAATACATATGGGAAAATTCTGTTACCTTCTTCTAAATGGTTTATATATTTGGCTAAACACTTTCAATTTGAAATTGGAATCAGGCAGGTCTTTGCACTACATAGTTGAAGGTAAATCTTAAGTAAAGTGAATACAAAAATTATATAATGTATATAATTATACAATTACTGGCGATCTGACTTTTGTGTACAGCTATGTAATACAGCCTGGTCACCTCCCCTGCATTCTGCCTCTAATTGGACAGTGAAAGAGCAGCAGAATACCAATAAGGTAATCTCTCTGCTCTTTCCTTCTACAGTACTAGCATGTTCCTTATCAGCCTATATGGAATACAGCTCTGCTGATTGGCTCCCAATGCTGCCCCTGATTCTCCCAGTCTGGGTGGTACTCCAAAAGAAATAACAGGAGGCTTGTGTCAAGTCAAATCCAGGCACTTATTTTTACAACCTATTCCCATATCCTGATGTATTGTATTGTATCATTTACGTTTCCAAGTTAAAACCAGCTGGAAACAAATAAGCTTATGTTATGGCAAACAAATACAATTCTTCTTTTATAATGAAAACTAAAAAAACCTTAGCAGCATATTTATATCCCATTGAAACAAATCATTTTTCCAAAAACGCTGCAGCCAAAGTAATATTATTCTAAATCCCACACAGAGATGTGTAGGAAATTAATGAATAGCATAACCTTACCCTACGTTTAAACCTATGCCATTTTTTGTGCGTTTTCCATTTTTCAGAAACACACTAAAGTCCATGTAACATGGTTTTCTATGGCACACAATCACATCTATGCATTTTTCAGTCGTGCGTTTTTGGAAAGGGTTGGGGACTTTTTTCCCGCAGCAGATTGCGTGTGATAGAATTCAATGAAGTCGCACCAGAAATGCAAGTGTTATGTTTCAGTTGCATTTTTGTATTTTTTTCCCCTTTAAAACACTGAATATAGCAAAAGAAAAAGGCCAGGAAGCTGGCCCCTGAGTCCTTAACAACCGATGATTTATAAGCTGTAAGCTTCCTTGCTGACTGCTGAATGTAAAAAAAAGAAATGGCAAAAAAAAAAAAAAAGAAATCGGGAAAATAATGACATGGGGTCCCCCCCAATCTATACCAGACCACTCAGGTCTGGTGCGGATTTGGAGGGCAGCCCATGCCAAAACTTAAAGAAAAATGCTTATCCAAGCATGCAGCCCGGCAGTTCAGGAAAGAGATGGGGCCAGCTCCCTCCCTCCCCCCTCCCCCTCCGGAACCATACGAGGCTGCATACCCCCCCCCCCCCCCACCTAAAAGCACTTTGTTCCCAAAAGGGAGCTTTTTTTTTTTTTTCTGGTCCGGTCTTGTCGGCGGTGGTGGCGTGATTGATGATGGATCCACATCGGCGGACATTGTGTTTTTATTTTTAAATAAAGGAATTGTCAAAAACGTGCTCCTGCCTTTTTTCACTTTTACACTTTTTTGGTGAATGGGTAGGGGTACAATGTACCCCATACTCATATAAGGGGGGGGGCGGTATCTGGGGGCTCCTTGTTAAAGGGGGCTTCCAGATTCTGATAAGCCCCCCTGTTTGCAGGCAACTACAGCCCAGGGTTGTGGGAAAGAGGCCCTTATCCCCATCAACATGGGGACAAGGTGCTTTGGGGTGGGGGGGCAGAGCCCCCCTGCCCCAAAGCACTCCCCAATGATGAGGGCATGCAGCCTGATATGGTTCAGGATGGGGGGGCGCTCGCTGGTCCCCTCCTTTTCCTGCCCTTCCAGGCTGCATGTTCGGGTAAGGGCCTGGTATGGATTGGGGGGGGGGCATGTTGTTTTCCCCCAATTTTTTTCTGGCAATTATTTTTCTACATTCAGCTTTTAGCGGGAAAGCCCACTGACAGCCGGTGACTCATCGGTTGTTAAGGACGTGACGGCCAGCTTCCAAGCCTTCTCCTCAGCAAACAGCTATATACAGTGTTTTAAAGGTAAAAGAAAACGCAAAATGCATGAAGACTGCATGCAAAAATGCATCGAAAATGAGCCAGAAGAATGTAACACTGAAAAACAAGCCATAAAAACATATCAAGCGCAGCCCGCATAGATGTGAACATAAACTTAAAGGGAACCTGTCAAGATAGAAATGTATGAACTGCTGTTTCTAACTTGTTTTTTGAGATTCATATTCTGGGGCTATCAGTTAAATTCTTGATTCAGCCAGTGATTTCAGAAATCTGGACATGGATTCTTCTGGGTAGGCAACTCATCAATTAGTGAAGCAAAAAATAAGATGCTAGCCCCAATACTTGCATCTTTAAAATCAATGTATCAATGGCAGCTGTCCTCTTTCTGCTCTGACAGGTTCCCTTTAATAAAATGTTAAGCTTGTATAGCATAAAATAGCTACAGCCATTAATATTTTGGGGTGAAATTGGCTAAATATTTTAAAGTGGGTCCTTGCCAGTACAAACTTGTAATACCAGACTAAGTAATGTTAGACTGTTAACCCTCAGGGGCTTGTACTGCAATTGTGCCAATGTTATTGGCAGCTGAAGCTGGATGGTAATGCCTTTACTGCTGTGAATTCAACAGATTAAAAAGATATGAACAGCAAAAAGAAAATAAAAGATGACCATACTAAATTTGGGTCAGGTGTGAAGGAACACTGCACAGATTGCAAATCCTCAGTAAACTGAACAAGGATCTGCATTTACCTTATAAACGGCAAGGTTTAAATAGCCAGGATTTGTGGCATTTAGCTATATAATTGGGTATGAGTGATGACACCCTGACTTGTTTTAGTGGTAATACTCTGGTGGCCAATCCCTAGGTTAAGGAACAATATTTGCAGGCCTTTTCCTGGCTAGTGGTGGACCTTTCAACTCTGAAGTGGTGTTATTGTGATGGTAATTTCCTAGTGGTAGCATACAGATACTCTGGTAGTCTTTACCTAGCTTTAGTGGTGATCACTCCCTGACTGTAGCTATTTGGTCTAATAGTCATCAATGTGTAGTGTTGCTTATAATTCCTGTATCCAAAGTGGTAGCCACTATGCCAATGTTCAGTAGTGTCTCTCTGGTTTATATGCTATCTTTAACCTATTTTGACCTGGAAATTATTTTTTAATTTTGCAGCAGGATTATTTACCATATTTCAACATATTCTAAACACCTTCTAACATCCTTCTACATTCCTATAAGCTATTTTGGAACTTTTGAAAATATGAGATGAATACCATTGTAGCAACCACACAGGCAGTAATACAGTCTATAGCAGGGATCGCCAAACAATGGCCCTCCAGCTGTTGTGGAACTACACATACCATGAGGCATTGTAAAACTCTGACATTCACAGACATGACTAGGCATGATGGAAATTGTAGTTCCTGAACAACTGGAGGGCCATAGTTTGGAGACCCCTGCTATAGACTGTATTACTGCCTGTGTGGTTGCTACAATGGTAATCATCTCATATTTTCAAAAGTTCCAAAATAGCTTATAGGAATGTAGAAGGATGTTAGAAGGTGTTTAGAATATGTTGAAATTTGGTAAATAATCCTGCTGCAAAATTAATTTCTAGGTCAAAATAGGTTAAAGATAGCAACCTATTGTTAATAGCTTAAAGACAGCTAAAACTTCTAAACCACTGCACCCTTGATTACCAATGCACCAGGCCCCATCTTTCTACCTTACCAAACCTTGAAGAATTTTTAAAAGAAGTGGCTCAGGCTGGGTTTTTTTGGCCTCACAAAGTCACCAGGCAGGGCTGGTAAGAGCATCCCAAATAATTCTGCACCATTTTATAATATTTGCTGCTCAGTATTACTTTTTTTGGAGCCTGGTTGGATGTCTATTGACTTCAATTGACCTTTCAAAATCTAAATTTCAGAATTTTTGCAAATTTCTAAAAATTTGCTTGAACCACAACTGATATCATATCCTTTTTTTTAAATATTCACTCTTTTCGATTCAGCAGTCATAGGAAAAGTAATTAAGGCGCTAACAAAAAAATACTTTTCCGTAACATGTATAAGAATCCAAAGTGTTGTGGAGCCAGAACATCCTACATAGTACATATTGAAGTTTTTCTACTTCTTTCATCTACTTTTTTTCTAAATACTGTAGTTTAAACAATAAAGGAAGAGTAATGTAATGTCATATGTTAGCCAGCAGTCAAGGCAAATAAATATGTGCTACCATTCCAAAAATAAAGTCCTAAGGATTCACTTTGCTGGTCCAGAGAACGCTTTGTAGAAGCACCCTGTAAGAAGTGTCTAATTCCCATATTTATTGGGAAATGTGTGAGGCCACTGTATTAAGTCTTAATTTTAATTTATGTTAGAAGAAGGCTTTTGATGCACCCTCCTTGCTGTGGATGCTCTCATGGCTAGGCTGTAGCTTTTTATTGTTGAATTACCAAACGTGTGCTCATTCATTGGGAGGTAAAAATATAGAAAAGCAAAAAACATTAAAAAAAAAGTTGTTGTATAGAGTTTCAAGTGTACACAAAACCAGATATAGTTTTTATGTTACTGTATGCACTTAGTAATATGTATGTTTAACACAGAAATTGAATACTCTTTTTTAAACATTTGGCTAAAATGGAGAAGAATTAGAACTCCTGCCAGATTTTACTGCCACCCGAGACTTCATTGGAGAGATTCTTTCACTTCCTGTCTGGTAAAAAGGTTGTCCACAGGACAGAAAGAGAGCAGAACTCTAACATCAACACACACAGAAATAGGTTCTTTTTAAAATTATTGAGGGGAATGCTGTGAGTTTTTTTTTATTGTTATAGGTTTCCCTGGTACAGATTTTCCTTTACTCCCTGTGTGGTAAAAATTAGTGCCAAGAGCAGAAAGTGAGGAGAAGTCTTTTTAACCAGTTCTGGACCAGAAGGATTTGCCCCCTTAATGACCAGGCCATTTTTTGCGATTCGGCACTGCGTTACTTCAACCGAAAATTGCAAAACTGTACTGAAATAAAATTGATGTCCTTTTTTCACACAAATAGAGCTTTCTTTTGGTGGTATTTGATCACCCCTGCGATTTTTATTTTTTGCACTATAAATAAAAACAATCGACAATTCTAAAAAAAAAAAACAATATTTTTCACATTCTGCTATATAACATTCCCAAAAAAAATTAAAAATCGAATTTTTTCATCCTTTTAAGCCAATTTGTATTCTTCTACAAAAAAAATCGCAATAAGCGTATTTTGATTCGACCAAAACATATTGTCCCAGAGGTGTTCTATTGGATTTACGTATATTGTGCTCATGTGAGATCAATCCCAAATGTGCCACATCCCGTAATGGAAAGGCTAAAAAAGAAATTCCCCTTGGGGTGGGACTTTGTAGGCACGTATGATAATAACTTCAAAAATAGTTTGTTCAAAATATTAAATTTATTGAAAAATAACATATACAGAGAAAATTAAAAACATATGGCAAGCTGATTACAGATCATGTGGTCTTGTGGCAAAGAAATACCGCTGTGTTTGAAGGAGAGTGCCCGACGCGTTTCAGAGTTCCTTCTTCAGGGAAAAACTTTTAAATAGCGGTCTGTAAGTGATTAATCACAAAGTAATCAATCATTCAGTATGTATCAAACAAAGGATACA